>NW_025745509.1:225779-250000 GCF_021184085.1 Oncorhynchus gorbuscha | reverse complement strand
ACCCTCACGCTGGGCTTTGATTGGCTCCCTCTGGCCCTCTGGGTTCTGCATATGAATATGTCTGGTCATATGTTTAACCATAAGAACAATTAGAGCAAGTTGGCAATTATGTATGCCTGCTTAGCAGCTTGAGTTGGAGTGGTCCTACTCTAACGGAGGTGTTCAGTGAATCTTGTCTGACATCTGAACATTTGAGTTAGTTCCTTGATATTAACCATTGAATATAATACGGCCTGAAGTCAATCAATTGCATATAAAGGAAAACCACACTGCAGCTTCATGTACATTTTTGTCGCCAAGCACAGGTGTGGTTTTGCATCAATATACAATGACAAAGTCTGCAAGGGGAACAGCTTGTGTGTTGATTTGAATTGGGGCCTTATGGTTGAGCTATGTGAGGTAAAACACTTTTGTATATGAATAGATTTATTTATAATTTATCTGAAAGAATTGAAACATATTTATTTTAGGTAGATGGGTCGATGGTGCGTGCGACAGAACAGCAGATGTGTGTGTGTGTGTGTGTGTGTGTGTGTGTGTGTGTGTGTGTGTGTGTGTGTGTGTGTGTGTGTGTGTGTGTGTGTGTGTGTGTGTGTGTGTGTGTGTGTGTGTGTGTGTGTGTGTGTGTGTGTGTGTGTGTGTGTGTGTGTGTGTGTGTGTGTGTGTGTGTTTGTTAGACAGACAGACAGACAGACAGACAGACAGACAGACAGACAGACAGACAGACAGACAGACAGACAGACAGACAGACAGACAGACAGACAGACAGACAGAGACAGACAGACAGACAGACAGAGAAGCAGAAAAAAAGACAAGAAAGAGCAGTATGTGTGTGTCTTCTGACTCCCATTCATTTCTCTGTGCATCTCAGTGTACTTCTCTGTGCATCTCAGTGTACTTCTCTGTGCATCTCAGTGTACTTCTCTGTGCATCTCAGTGTACTTCTCTGTGCATCTCAGTGTACTTCTCTGTACATCTCACTGTACTGTGGTCTCCACAGTGTGCTGGCTGCTGGCTGCTGGCTGCTGGCTGGGAGTGAGGCCCATCTATAATTGATGAATGCCACCGTCTCTATACTGCTCCACTGATTTGTCTCTCTGTCCCCGCTGTGATTTCTAGCTGTGGGCCATATACTGAGACTTGTCCCTTCCACTGCATGCATTTTAAAGTGACTGACTCTCGCGCCATTGACTGGCGTTAATACTGTTAAGGACCACTATTGTAGAGACATCACTGAGTATCCTTATACATACTCTACTGAATGAGGGACAAACTGGGCCCCAAGGAATTTCTAACACACCGGCCCCAATTGGTCCTCAAGACCCCCACATCGGGCCATTCTTTCCTACGAGGCCAAATAAATAATAATTCTAGACAAATATATGTGATCATTCTGTGAAAAACAACCCAATTTAGACAGGCCCAGTGCGCTAAAGATGGACCAGCTCTTCTGGCATTTGCCCTAACAGTCCGTTTTTGTTGCAGTCTGTTTATTCTTACAATGTATACAGAAGGGTGCGCAGTTTTATGTTTTCAAAGCTGAATCATTTCCAAGGATTATGGAATCCCAACTGAATCCAGACATTAGCCCTTAATCTAGGCTAACCAGTGCTTTGGAAAATACTTTGTAATGCCAATGTGCTGCTTGTCTTTAATCTAGCTGATGAAAAAAGGTGCGATCTAGAACCTTAAAGTGATCTTGGGCTGTCCTTATAGGAGTCCCCTTAAAAATAACCCTTTTTGGTTCTACCTGGAACCAAAAAGGGTTCTCCTGTGGGGACAGCCGAATAACTAAGAGTGTAGTACTATCTGGACCTACAGGCATTATGGTCTAAAACACACATGATCTGTATTGTCTTTGCAATGGCCATTCAGAGCATTTTCTCTCTGAGCCTCAAAGCTGCAGTTTGGGATTAGTGCGTTCTTTATTTATTTGAGAGGGGTTACATTTCCCCAGACCCATCTCTCAGTGATATACAAAAACAAGTGGTGGAGCTACCATTTTCCTGTGTTTCGAATTCCAGACTGTAACTTCTTGAGTGTAGGGGGCAGTAGTTTCGTTTTTGGCTAAAAAAACGTACCCATTTGAAACTGCCTATTTCTCAGGCCCAGAAATTAGAATATGCATATGATTGTCAGATTAAAGTTTCCAAAACGGTCAAAATATTGTCTGTGAGTTTAACAGAACTGATATTGCAGGCGAAAACCTGAGGAAAATCCAACAAGGAAGTGCTGTTTTTCCTGAAAGCTCTCTGTTCCATTGGATGCCTTGCCTCCATTTAAAGGTATATCAACCAGATTCCTTTTCCTATGGCTTCCTCAAGATGTGAACAGTCTTTAGACATAGTTTCAGGCTTTTATTTTGAAAAAATGAGCGAGAAAGAACCCATCTCGTCAGTGGATGGCTGGGTGCCAGCAGAGTTTTTCATGCGCAACAGCCATTTTCTCTCTCTCTCCTATGGAAGAAGCTACATTCAGGTTGACAAATTATCGATTATATATTGTAAAAACAACCCGAGGATTGATTATAAAAAAACATTTGACATTTTACTTTCACGCACTTTACGGATACTATTTGGAATTTTCGTCTGCGATGTCATGACCGCTCGAGCCTGTGGATTTCTGAACATAACGTGCCAAACAAATGGAGGTATTCTGGATATAAAAATAATCTTTATGGAACAAAAGGAACATTTCTTGTGTAACTGTGTCGTATTTAATTTATTGCTTTTCTGACTTTCGTGACCAATCTACTTGGCTGCTAACTGTTTGTAATATTTCATCTACTGAGAGAGATGTTCTTTCATAAACGCTTGGTATGCTTTCGCCGAAAAGCTTTATTGAAATCTGACATACCAGGTGGATTAACAACAAGCTAAATTGTGTTTTGCTATATTTAATATTTTTAGTAATTTAATTTGAATTTGGCACTCTGCAATTCAGCGGATGTTGATGTAAATGATCCCGCTAACGGGATGTGTGCGTCAAGATTAAGGAACACCAAGCCTCTCCATGTCGAACTACGAGACGGGAGTCGTCGCCTAGAGCCTCTGAGTATCTTCCCATTCCCAGGAGCGATGTGACATCATGGGCCAGATCTGAGGATTAGAACCAGGCAAGGCCCAGGGGCGTTCTCTTCCCTAAACGTCCTAAATAACAGACGATGCGCTCCTATTAGATAAGCAAATGCGTGCGGAGATACATAATACATGATCGCCCAGAGGAGTACTGTATGTTTGGCTTGTTTTTGTCAAAGAAAAGGAGGAAGGAGGAGTGAAGTGGAAGAGGAGGAGAAGAGAATATCATGTTCTGTTATGCAACATTTGCTGCAATACGTGAAAGGAAACATGTAGGCAGGTTGAGAATCAACTGGATATGTGGAACTATGTATGGTGCTTAAAGGCTCAAAGAATTCACAATCCACTGTATCTCTCTACTCTCACTTCTTAAATCCTGTGATGCAAATTGATGAACACAGAGGAGGTGTCTGTTGTTGACTGTTGAGTCGCTCGTCGAGGCGGCAGTGCGGAGCTTCGCTTCTGATGCAGAAAATGTGGACTTGGGAGTCTTCTACACTTTGACATGTGTTTCTGCCTGATATAGAGAGCAAAGCAAATTTTCTCAAACAAAATGATCAGTGACCGCAGAGTCGCGGATGAGTAATGTATATTTGTGAAAAGGAACCGAGCATCCCTTTAATGTGTGTCAGAACAAGATGGAGGCACTTTTTCTACAAACACGAGCGTCTATTACACAGCTTTTCTAATCCAAACATGCAAATCCATGTCCAAAATATACATTTTGTGTATAACCCCAACACAATTCCCATGGGATTAGGATTGAAGGGGGAAAATGACTGGTCAAATATATAAAGGATTGTATTATTGGTTAGGCTGTCTAGTACAAATTTGCCTCTAAAATCTGAATTGCAGTATACTGACGAAAAAAAAAGAAAAAAAAATAGTAGCTGAAGAAAACAGAAATTGAGAGCGTCCAGGTCTCTACTAGCTGTGACTGCTCCTGGTGAAGGCATCGATTTCTCTGGCCGCCGAGTGGTAGGGATGATGGTGATAATGGAGTTGGTTTGCTGGAGTTGTCCTCTCCTCAGATGTTGTTCTCGTAAATCCTCAACTCCCTCTATACAGTGGGGAGAACAAGTATTTGATACACTGCCGATTTTGCAGGTTTTCCTACGTACAAAGCATGTAGAGGTCTGTCATTTTTATCATAGGTACACTTCAACTGTGAGAGACGGAATCTAAAACAAAAATCCAGAAAATCACACGGTATGATTTTTAAGTAATTCATTTGCATTCAATTGCATGACATAAGTATTTGATCACCTACCAACCAGTAAGAATTCCAGCTCTCACAGACCTGTTAGTTTTTCTTTGAGAAGCCCCCCTGTTCTCCACTCATTACCTGTATTAACTGCACCTGTTTGAACTCGTTACCTGTATAAAAGACACCTGTCCACACATTCAATCAAACAGACTCCAACTTCTCCACAATGGCCAAGACCAGACAGCTGTGTAAGGACATCAGGGATAAATTGTAGACCTGCACAAAGCTGGGATGGGCTACAGGACAATAGGCAAGCAGCTTGGTGAGAAGGCAACAACTGTTGGCGCAATTATTAGAAAATGGAAGAAGTTCAAGATGGTGGTCAATCACCCTCGGTCTGGGGCTCCATGCAAGATCTCACCTCATGGGGCATCAATGATCATGAGGAAGGTGAGGGATCAGCCCAGAACTACACGGCAGAACCTGGTCAATGAACAGAAGAGAGCTGGGACCACAGTCTCAAAGCAAACCATAAGTAACACACTACGCCGTCATTGATTAAAATCCTGCAGCGCACGCAAGGTCCCCCTGCTCAAGCCAGCGCATGTCCAGGCCAGTCTGAAGTTTTCCCATGACCATCTGGATGATCCAGAGGAGGAATGGGAGAAGGTCATGTGGTCTGATGAGACAAAAATAGAGCTTTTTGGTCTAAACTCCACTCGCCGTGTTTGGAGGAAGAAGAAGGATGAGTACAACCCCAAGAACACCATCCCAACCGTGAAGCATGGAGGTGGAAACATCATTCTTTGGGGATGCTTTTCTGCAAGGGGGACAGGACGACTGCACCGTCTTGAGGGGAGGATGGATGGGGCCATGTATTGCGAGATCTTGGCCAACAACCTCCTTCCCCCAGTAAGAGCATTGAAGATGGGTCGTGGCTGGGTATTCCAGAATGACAACGACCCGAAACACACAGCCAGGACAACTAAGGAGTGGCCAGGACAACTAAGCATCTCAAGGTCCTGGAGTGGCTTAGCCAGTCTCCAGACCTGAACCCAATAGAAAATCTTTGGAGAGAGCTGATAGTCCGTATTGCCCAGTGACAGCTCCGAAACCTGAAGGATCTGGAGAAGGTCTGTATGGAGGAGTGGGACAAAATCCCTGCTGCAGTGTGTGCAAACCTGGTCAAGAACTACAGGAAACGTATGATCTCTGTAATTGCAAACAAAGGTTTCTGTACCAAATATTAAGTTCTGCTTTTCTGATGTATCAAATACTATGTCATGCAATAAATTGCAAATTCATTAATTAAAAATCATACAATGTGATTTTCTGGATTTTTGTTTTAGATTCCGTCTCTCACAGTTGAAGTGTATCTATGATAAAAAATTACAGACCTCTACATGCTTTGTAAGTAGGAAAACCTGCTAACAGTCAGCTAGTTAGCCAAGCGAGCCAAACAAATCAACTAAGTATGTACAATATTTACAGGAGCTCTCAGCCTATGCTGCCATTGCTGGGTCCTGTACTTTTTAACAATATTGACTTGTCTGCACTTGTATGCCGATGATACTGTTGTGTATGCTATTGCCCCATGGTTGACCAGGCTCTATCTGAACTACAGTCTGCCTTCATTGCATTACAGAAACACTTTATTGACCTGAAATATTAATATTGAATGCAGGTAAAACTAAGTATATCTTGTTCTCTAGAGTGCAAAAAAAGTACTCTGAATATTAAGCATATGTACTTTGGATGGTGTCTATATTGATTGTGTCCCTGCTTACAAATATCTGTGCATCTCGAAAGATGAAAAGCTGTCTTTTAAAAATCATATCGATGAGTTAGTTATGAAGCTGAGAATAAAAATGGTCTTCGATAGAAATAGGTCCTGCATCTCGCTAAATAGTAGAAAGCAGATTATTCAGTCGACGTTCCTATCGGTCCTAGACTATGGCGACTTCGTCTGTATGAACGCAACTGACACTTTATTAAAGCCGTTAGATGCAGTTTATCATAGCGCAATTTTAGTACCAATCACTGCATTCTCTACCAGAAAGTTGGTTGGCTCTCGTAGGTTGATACATCACTATGTTTTCATTTTTAAAGACCCACTGTACAAAAAGTCCCACTGTGCCTAACATCATTACTAAACTTCAGACATACGAGTTACCACACCTGGTCTCAGGGATGGTTAACTCTGGGAATTCCTTTTTTCCTTGGTCTCTACTGGAATTTTCCAAGCTTGATGACAGCTTTGCATACTCTTGGCATTCTCTCAACCAGCTTCATGATGTAGTCACCTGGAATGCATTTCAATTAACAAGTGTGCCTCGTTAATTTGTGGAAATGCATTTGAGCCAACCAGTTGTGTTGTGACAAGGTAGGGTTGTGTCACGCCCTGACCATAGAGAGCCTTTTTATTCTCTATTTTAGTTAGGTCGGGGTGATTTTAGTTAGGGTGGGTAATCTAGGTTGTTTTATTTCTATGTTGGCCTAGCATGGTCCCCAATCAGAGGCAGCTTTTTAGCATTGTCTCTGATTGGGGATCATATTTAGGCAGCCATTTCCCCACAGTTTTTTTTGTGGGATCTTGTTTATGTGTAGTTGCCTGTGAGCACTCCATAGCTTCACGTGTTGTTTGCTCTTTATTGTTTTTTGCGTTTCACAAATAAAAAGATGTGGAACCCATATCACACTGCGCCTTGGTCCGAATGTTATTTCGACGATCGTGACAGAAGATCCCACCACACCAGGACCAAGTAGCGTGCCCCTGGAGGAGAAGGTATCCTGGACTTGGGAGGAGATCTTGGACGGGAAGGGATCCTGGACTTGGGTGGAAATCCTGGCAGGACAGGATCGCCTGCCTTAGAGGCAGACGCAAGGAGAGAAGGGAGGACAGTGCCGACGCCTGTGTTCGCGGCCACAATGGAAGCCCAAAGGACAGCACCCCCAAAAAATTTGGGGTGGGCACATGGGGTGGTCAGCGGAGTCGAGTAGGGAACCAGAGGCCATCTGGGAGAAGATGGAGAAATTGGAGGAGAGTGAACGGAGAGAGCCATAGACCACCTGGGAGGGGATAGAGAGGTGGTCGGTCGACCCAAGGAGAGTGCCAGAGCCCGCCTGGGAATCGTTGGAACAGTGTGAGGAGGGATACCGGAGAATGGAGTTGGCTAGGAGTATGCGGCAACGCAGGCGTTTGGAGAAACCTGTCATCAGTCCGGTGAAACCTGGGCCGGCTCCATGTATCTGGCCTCCAGTGCGCCTCCCCAGTCCGGTACGTCCTGTGCCTGCTCCTCGCACTTGCCGTGAAGTGTGTGTCACCAGTCCGGTACCACCGGTGCCAGCTCCACACACTAGAACTCCAGTGCGTCTCCCCAGTCTGGTACGTCCTGTGCCTGCTCCTAGCATGCGCCCTGAAGTGTGTGTCACCAGTCTAGAGCTTCCGGTGACGGTCCCCAGTCCGGAGCTTCCGGCGACGGTCCAGAGCTTCCAGCGACGGTCCAGAACCTCATGCGACGGTACACGGTCTGGAACCTCGTGCGACGGTCCCCAGTCCGGAACCTCCAGCGATGGTCCACGGTCCGGAACTTCCAGGCAAGGTGTCCAGTCCAGCTCCGGGGCAGGAGACTTCCTCTGTGCCGGTGTCCAGTCCAGGCGTCCAGTCCCGCTCCAGGGCAGGAGCCCTCCTCTGCGCCGGTGCCCAGTCCAGGCATGGCATCCAGTTCAGCTCCAACGCCGGAGCCTTCTTCTGTGCCGATGCCCAGTCCAGGCATGGCATCCAGTCATGCTCCATGGCCGGAGCCTTCCTCTGCGTCGGTGCCCAGTCCAGGCACAGCGGCCAACTCGACTCCATGGCCGGGGCCTTCCTCGGCGCCGGTGCCCAGTCCGAGTGTGGCGTTCTACCCTGCTCCATGTCTGGACCCGTGGTCTGGGGCGGTGGCAAAGTCCCGCACCAGAGCCCCCACCGAGGCTGGATCCGAGGGATGAGCGGGTTCTTCGTCCCGCACCAGAGCCGCCACTGACGCTAGATGCCCACCCAGACCCTCCCCTATAGAGTCAGGTTTTGCTGCCGGAGTCCGCACCTTTGGGGGGGGGGGGGGGGGGGGGGGGGTACTGGCACGCCCTTACCATAGAGAGCCCTTTTATTCTCTATTTTGGTTTGGTCGGGGTATGACTAGGGTGGGTAATCTAGGTTGTTTTATTCATATGTTGGCTTGGTATGGTCCCCAATCAGAGGCAGTTGTTTAGCGTTGTCTCTGATTGGGGATCATATTTAGGCAGCCATTTCCCCACTTTTTTGTGGGATCTTGTTTATGTGTAGTTGCCTGTGAGCACTCCATAGCTTCACGTGTCGTTTGCTCTTTATTGTTTTTTGCGTTTCACAAATAAAAAAGATGTGGAACCCATATCACGCTGCGCCTTGGTCCGAATTTTATTTCGACGATCGTGACAGGGTGGTATACAGAAGATAGCCCTTTTTGGTAAAAGACTAAGTCCATATTATTGCAAGAACAGGTCAGATAAGCAAAGAGAAACTACAGTCCACCTTTACTTTAAGACATGAAGGTGAGTCAATACGGAACATTTCAAGAACTTTAAAGTTTCTTCAAACGCCCCTAATTGGAGTAAACTAATAAACAATAACACTTAGACTTCTACTTCCAGCTTATACATACTATATACATTTTTAAGGACACAATTTATTTTGCAATATTTATAATTTGTTTGTTTTTTGTCCTGGCCTTCCTCGATTTCTGATGTCCATCCAGTTTGATTCATGTTTGCCCTATATTTGTAACTGGTCTATTTCACATTAGTTCTGAACCTATATACTTTTTACAGACCCTGTAAGCTTTACGTTTGTTATCTTGTTATTAGTCCCACTCTTCAGCTCCATTCAACCCCTCCCGTCTATCTCATAACGCCATATATTTGTATATTTTTTAACTGTGCTGTATTGCTTCACAAAAGTTCAGAAAATTTCTATTCTAATAATTTTTACAGATTGTAAGAAACATTTTTGCTAAAATAATTATTATATTATTGATCGATTGACTATGACTTTTCAAATCACCCAGTATTGTGATGTGCAGCGTTAGCTCTAGGTAAATGTTACAAATCTTCAGCCATTCCTGGGCCTGTGACCAAAAACGAGCTACATATGGACAGTACCAAAATAAATGATCTTATAACTCATGACTCTGCCTCCTCGCAGCATATTCTGCAGAGCTGGGAAGGTTGTATCTCCCACATACAGTTGAAGTCGGAAGTTTACATATACTTAGGTTGGAGTCATTAAAACTCGTTTTTCAACCACTCCACAAATTTCTTGTTAACAAACTATAGTTTTGGCAAGTCGGTTAGGACATCTACTTTGTGCCTGACACATAGTTTTTCCAACAATTGTTTACAGACAGATTATTTCACTTATAATTCATTGTATCACAATTCCAGTGGATCAGAAGTTTACATGCACGAAGTTGACTGTGCCTTTAAGCTTGGAAAATTCCAGAAGATTATTTCATGGCTTTAGAAGCTTCTGATAGGCTAATTGACATCATTTGAATCAATTAGAGGTATATCTGTGGGTGGATTTCAAGGTCTACATTCAAACTTAGTGCCTCTTTGCTTGACATCATGGGACAATCAAAAGAAATCAGCCAAGAACTCAGAAAAACAATTGTAGACCACCACCAAGTCTGATTCATCGTTTGGAGCAATTTCCAAATGCCTGAAGGTACCACGTTCATCTGGACAAACAACAGTATGGGACCACGCAGCCATCATACCGCCCAGGAAGGAGACGTCTCCTAGAGATGAGCGTACTTTGGTGGGAAAAGTGCAAATCAATCCCAGAACAACAGCAAAGGTCCTTGTGAAGATGCTGGAGAAAACAGGTACAAAAGTATCTATATCCACAGTAAAACAAGTCCTTAATCAACATATCCTAAAAGGCCGCTTAGAAAGGAAGAAGCCACTGCTCCAAAACCACCATAAAAAAGCCAGACTACGGTTTGCAGCTGCACATGGGGACAAAGATCGTACTTTTTGGAGAAATGTCCTCTGGTCTGATGAAACAAAAATATAACTGTTTGGCCATAATGACCATCGTTATGTTTGGAGGAAAATGGGGAGGCTTGCAAGCTGAAGAACACCATCCCAACCATGAAGCAGGGGGTGGCAGCATCATGATGTGGGGGTGCTTTGCTGCAGGAGGGACTGTTGCACTTCACAAACTAGATGGCATAATGAGGTGGGGAAATTATGTGGATATATTGAAGCAAAATCTCAAGACATCAGTAAGGATGTTAAAGCTTGGTCGATCTTTCAAATGGACAATGACTCCAAGCATACTTCCAAAGTTGTGGCAAAATGGTTTAAGGACATCAAAGTCAAGGTATTGGAGTGGCCATCACAAAACCCTGACCTCAATCCCATAGAAAATGTGTGGGCAGAACTGAAAAAGCATGTGCGAGCAAGGAGGCCTACAAACCTGACTGAGTTCCACTGAGTTCCACCAGCTCTGTCAGGAGGAATGGGCCAAAATCCCCCAACTTTTTGTGGGAAGTTTGTGGAAGGCTACCCAAAACATTTGACCCAAGTTAATTTTTTTAAAGGCAGTGCTACCAAATACTAATTGAGTGTATGTAAACTTCTGAACCCCTGAGAATGTGATGAAACAAATAAAAGCTGAAATAAATCATTCTCTACTATTATTCCGACATTTCACATTCTTAACATAAAGTGTTGATCCTAACTGACCTTAAACAGGGAATTTTTACTAGGATTAAATGTCAGGAATTGTGAAAAAACGAGTTTAAATGTATTTGGCGAAGGTGTATGTAAACTTCCGACTTCAACTGTACAGTATATAACATTCTATTGGTTGCAATAATTTTTTATAATAATTTAAATTGAAAAATTTGAAGTTTTGAATCCGCCGTCGTTTGCGTGTCAATTCATAAACCATGTGCCATGGGATTGTTACATCGAAAATCTCTTCCCAACTATATTTCAATTCATATGGCACAGCTGTCAATTTTGTTTGTCCTCATCTACCCAATATTGAAAGCAGGGTTGATAATGGTTGCAATGGTGCAGTGGGATAGAGAGGTGCTAGCAATTCCAGGGATGTGGGTTTGATTCTGGCATGGGCCACATACTGTATATTAAATATGCGTCATATAAACTGCAAGTCACTTTGGATGCTAAAGGACAATACATCATGTTATGTAGTGAGCTAGTTCCTATCTTAGCTCCCATCACTCTCATATTTAAATCCATGTACCTGCAGTAGATCCAATGAATTCCATTGACACTCTATTATAATAGCGTGGTTATATCTACCTCCCTCATCCCATTACCTTTCACACCACACCCCTCCCTTTGTCTTTCTGATTCTTTGAGTATGTATAATTAATTGGGATTTCTCTCTCTCTCTCTCTCTCTCTCTCTCTCTCTCTCTCTCTCTCTCTCTCTCTCTCTCTCTCTCTCTCTCTCTCTCTCTCTCTCTCTCTCTCTCTCTCTCTCTCTCTCTATCCTTTTGTGTGGTTAACTCTTCCTGCCCTCACGCTTGATGGCTCACCTCCACTGACCTCGTTTCTTTCTGCAGAGCCGATGACAATGCACCTCAGAGAATGCCTCAAAAGGACTAGGCACCACGCGGCTAAAGATGAACCATTGATTTGCTAATTAGGATCTATATTGTGGTTTAGAAGGCTGGACTCATTTGGTTTGCAGGTGGATAGTCTGAAATGTTGAGGGTCTGACGGGTCCTGTCAAGTTTGCCAGAGGGGTATGTCACAAAACAAATGTTCAGAGTTTAATGAGGCTGTGCCGGCTTGTTTATGAAGCTAATGGATCCATTCCAATGTTCCATTGTGATCCACCTGGGACAACCAGACTGAACACTGCATTAACCATTGTTTCACAGCATTCAGTCTGGTTCAACCAGGATAAATGTTTCTGGCTAGTAGTAGTAGGTCCACTGAATAGCAGTGATCTTCAACATACAACAACTTCTGAGTCAAAGGTATTCTAAGATCAGATTTCATTGTATGTTCAATTATTTCTCAGAGCCAACTGAACAGCAATGGCCTTCATCAAGCAACAACTTCTGTTCTGAGTCAAAGGGGCAGATCTAAAGGTTATGAGCTATACATTTATTTTCAGAGAGCATGTGTGGATATTTATAAGACGGACAGACATAGAAGAAGTCTGGAGGAAAGAAGTGCATTATTCCAGACACTGCCATGGCAAACACATATGTGTTTGCTTAAAGGCCCAAAGCGGTCAAAATGTGGTTTTCCTGTGTTTTATATCATATTGTACAACAGTTTATGAAATCAACACTTTAAAAGTGTGCAAAAATTAGATCAGTGTTATTTCCTGATTATTGCTGGTTGAAAATACTACAGTGCCTTGCGAAAGTATTCGCCCCCTTGAACTTTGCGACCTTTTGCAACATTTCAGGCTTCAAACATATGGGACACAATCATGAAGTGGAACGACATTTATTGGATATTTCAAACTTTTTTAACAAATCAAAAACTGAAAAATTGGGCGTGCAAAATTATTCAGCCCCTTTACTTTCAGTGCAGCAAACTCTCTCCAGAAGTTCAGTGAGGATCTCTGAATGATCCAATGTTGACCTAAATGACTAATGATGATAAATACAATCCACCTGTGTGTAATCAAGTCTCCGTATAAATGCACCTGCACTGTGATAGTCTGAGGTCCGTTAAAAGCGCAGAGAGCATCATGAAGAACAAGGAACACACCAGGCATGTCCGAGATACTGTTGTGAATAAGTTTAATGCCGGATTTGGATACAAAAGGATTTTCCAAGCTTTTAACATCCCAAGGAGCACTGTGCAAGCGATAATATTGAAATGGAAGGAGTATCAGACCACTGCAAATCTACCAAGACCTGGCCGTCCCTCAACTTTCAGCTCATACAAGGAGAAGACTGATTAGAGATGCAGCCAAGAGGCCCATGATCACTCTGGATGAACTGCAGAGATCTACAGCTGAGGTGGGAGACTCTGTCCATAGGACAACAATCAGTCGTATATTGCACAAATCTGGCCTTTATGGAAGAGTGGCAAGAAGAAAGCCATTTCTTAAAGATATCCATAAAAAGTGTCGTTTAAAGTTTGCCACAAGCCACCTGGGAGACACACCAAACATGTGGAAGAAGGTGCTCTGGTCAGATGAAACCAAAATTGAACTTTTTGGCAACAATGCAAAACGTTATGTTTGGCGTAAAAGCAACACAGCTCATCACCCTGAACACACCTTCCCCACTGTCAAACATGGTGGTGGCAGCATCATGGTTTGGGCCTGCTTTTCTTCAGCAGGGACAGGGAAGATGGTTAAAATTGATGGGAAGATGGATGGAGCCAAATACAGGACCATTCTGGAAGAAAACCTGATGGAGTCTGCAAAAGACCTGAGACTGGGACGGAGATTTGTCTTCCAACAAGACAATGATCCAAAACATAAAGCAAAATATACAATGGAATGGTTCAAAAATAAACATATCCAGGTGTTAGAATGGCCAAGTCAAAGTCCAGACCTGAATCCAATCGAGAATCTGTGGAAAGAACTGAAAACTGCTGTTCACAAATGCTCTCCATCCAACCTTTCTGAGCTCGAGCTGTTTTGCACGGAGGAATGGGAAACAATTTCAGTCTCTCAATGTGCAAAACTGATAGAGACATACCCCAAGCGACTTACAGCTGTAATCGCAGCAAAAGGTGACGCTACAAAGTATTAACTTAAGAGGGCTGAATAATTTTGCACGCCCAATTTTTCAGTTTTTGATTTGTTAAAAAAGTTTAAAATATCCAATAAATGTCGTTCCACTTCATGTTTGTGTCCCACTTGTTGTTGATTCTTCACAAAAAAATACAGTTTTATATCTTTATGTTTGATGCCTGAAATGTGGCAAAAGGTCGCAAAGTTCAAGGGGTCCAAATGCTTTCGCAAGGCACTGTATCTATTCAGGACCTTCTAATCAGCAGGTTTGCATGGGCGGCAGTTTCGGCTTTTCATCGTGACATCACCATGCGGTAAATTTGTTAATAGACCAATAACAAAGAGAGTTCCAAACCTCTCTGCTTATAACAACTAGTTTTCCCCTTCCCACTCAGACCACTCCCAGACAGTCTTAGCAAAATGTTTGCTTGAAAAATATTTTTTTGCAAAAAAAAACATTTTTTCCCATTTTAATGGAAATGTATTACAGTAGGGTAATAATGGAATTATTTGATATTGATATAAAAACGGCTGTATTGGGCCTTTAAAGCAAGCAAGCTGCGATCCCCATACAAAATGACCCCATGGACAGTGTTGTGTCTGACGCAGATAGAAAATAATGCATAATGTATACCCTGACTGTCAATTCTCATAGCAGTTTGTTTAAAATGTTGAGAGCGCGGTTCTGTACTATCATTTTTGGTGGGTAATTACAAGTAGAGCACCAACCATGAGGATTTGTTACAAAATTCTTCTTGCCTCACTCAAGGGAGAAGAGGGAATTTGTATTTGGCGCACAGCAGTCGTTCACACTAGCTGCAGGAGGAAAAACTTTGCACTTTTATTATTCCCCATAAACGCTTATGAAATTGCCTGAAATCCCCACCAAGTACAACTAGTTTAACACTAACACATTTGCATTGTGATGGGGGTGCAAAATGCACAGTGTGACATTGTGAGAATGTTTGGAATAGTTTGTGATTCAAAAACAAGATATCAGCCTTGGGGTAAGCATTGCTGGGACAATGGGGGCAATTTGTTATACTTTTAGCGAATATGGGTTCAGATTCCATTGTTTTATAGGAGTCAAGGTCTATTTCCCAATGGTACCCTTTTCCCCATAAAGTGCCCTACTTTTGGTCAGAAGTAGAGCACTTTGTATGGAATAGGGTTGCATTTGGGACATAGTTGGGAAAAATGCCGTCTTATTGTGCTAACCAATTGTTCTATTTTGTGTGTTTTTTCGCATTGTCTATTTTGTACGTAATTTTCATGTTACCGTCTATTATGACCGAAAGAGCTTCTGGATATCAGAACAGCGATTACTCACCTCGAACTGGACGAAAAATGTATCTTTAATGAGTCTGACGCGAAGGATATAATGCTGCTCCCAGACAAGGCCCAAATCCCTGTCATTAGCATGAAGAAAAGAAGGAAATACAGGGGCGCAGATCAGGATAACTTGTGAGAATTGGTTGGCGAGTGAGTAACTGCCTCTACCATCTGTTCTATTGGCCAACACTCAATCACTGGAGAATAAACTGGAAGAGCTCCGTTCAAGACTAGCATACCAATGGGACATTAAAAACAGTTATATCTTATGCTTCACAGAGTTGTGGCTGAACGACAACACGGATAATGTACAGTTGGCTGGGTTTTCCGTGCATCAGCAGGACAGAACAGCTACGTCCGGTAAGACGAGGGGTGGGGTTTTGTCTATTTGTCAATAACAGCTGGTGCATGATGTCTAATATTAAGGTAGTCTCGAGGTATTGCTCGCCTGAGATGGTGTGGTCTACCAATTATCATAAGGTTCTCTATCTACCAATGTATATTTTTCATAGCCATCTATATACCACCACAAACCAACGCTGGCACTCAGACCGCACTCAACAAGCTGTATAAGGCCATAAGCAAACAAGAAAATGCTCATCCAGAAGTGGCGCTCCTAGTGATGGGGACTTTAATGCAGGCAAACTTAAATTCATTTTACCTCATTTCTACCAGCATGTCACGTTCAACCAGAGGGAAAAAAAACTCTAGACCATCTTTACTCCACACACAGAGATGCATACAAAAGCTCTCCCTCGCCCTCCATTTGGAAATTCTGACCATAATTCTATCATCCTGATTCCTGCTTACAAGCAAAACCTAAAGCAGGATGGACCAGTGACTCACTCAATACGGAAGTGGTCAGATGACGTGAATGCTACGCTGAAGAGTTTACCAGCTCAGTCACCGGCTTCATCAATAAGTGCATCGACGACGTCGTCCTCACAGTGACCGTATGTACATATTCCAACCAGCCATGGATAACAGGCAACATCTGCACCGAGCTAAAGGCTAGAGCTGCCGCTTTCAAGGAGTGGGACACTAATGGATGCTTATAAGAAGACCTGCTATGCTGTCAGACAAACCATCAAACAGGCAAAGCGTCTATACAGGACGAAGTTTGAATCCTACTACACCGGCTCTGACGCTTGTCGGATGTGTAGGGATTTTGTGTTACGGATTTAGTGTTGTACCTGGTAGGTTCCTTGATAATTTGTTTGAGGGCATCTAGCTTAGATTGTAGGACGGCCAGGGTGTTAAGCAGGTCCCAGTTTAGGTCACCTCCAGGGCACAGCTGGGGGCTGAAGGGGGTCTATAACAAGGGGCAATGGTGAGAGACTTGTTGTCATGTTTTGTCATTTATTATCATGTCTTGTCCCTGTGCTCCCCATTCTATTCGTTTCCCTCTGCTGGTCTTATTAGGTTCTTTCCCTCTTTCTATCCCTCTCTCTCCCCCTCCCTCTCTCACTCTCTCGCTCTCTCTTCTCTCTATCGTTCCGTTCCTGCTCCCAGCTGTTCCTATTCCCCTAATCATCATTTAGCCTTCCCACACCTGTTCCCGATCCTTTTCCCTGATTAGAGTCCCTATTTCTCTCCTTGTTATTCGTTTCTGCCCTGTCGGTTCCTTGTCTAGAATTCACTGTGCTGTGTTTGTGTATCGCCCTGTCGTGTTGTGTTTTCCTCAGATGCTGCGTGGTGAGCAGGTGTCTGAGTCTGTCTGGTTCAAGTGCCTTCCCGAGGCAACCTGTTGTTCACCTGCTGTTCAAGATCGAGTCTCCAGTTTGTCCTCGTCATTTCGAGTGAAAGTTGTGTTTTTTTGATTGTATTTACTTTACTGGATTAAAGACTCTGTTTTCGCCAAGTCGCTTTTGGGTCCTCTTTCACCAGCATGACAGAAGGAACCGACCAAGGAATGGACCCAGCGACTTCAGACGCTCGTTACACTGCCGTCGAGATCCAAGGAGCCATGCTCGGCAGACACGAGCAGGAATTGTCTGCTGCTCGCCATGCCGTGGAGAACCTGGCCGCTCAGGTTTCCGACCTCTCTGGACAGTTCCAGAGTCTACGTCTCGTGCCACCTGTTACTTCCTGGCCTGCCGAGCCTCCAGAACCTAGGGTTAATAACCCACCTTGCTACTCCGGGCAGCCCACTGAGTGCCGCTCCTTTCTCACGCAGTGTGAGATTGTGTTCTCTCTCCAACCCAACACATACTCTAGAGAGAGAGCTCGGGTTGCTTACGTCATTTCACTCCTTACTGGCCGGGCTCGAGAATGGGGCACAGCTATCTGGGAGGCAAGGGCTGATTGCTCTAACAAGTTCCAGAACTTTAAAGAGGAGATGATTCGGGTTTTTGACCGTTCAGTTTTTGGTAGGGAGGCTTCTAGGGCCCTGGCTTCCTTATGCCAAGGTGAACGGTCCATAACGGATTATTCTATTGAGTTTCGCACTCTTGCTGCCTCTAGTGAGTGGAACGAGCCGGCGCTGCTCGCTCGTTTTCTGGAGGGACTCCACGCAGTGGTTAAGGATGAGATTCTCTCCCGGGAGGTTCCTTCAGATGTGGACTCTTTGATTGCTCTCGCCATCCGCATAGAACGACGGGTAGATCTTCGTCACCGGGCTCGTGGAAGAGAGCTCGCATCAACGGTGTTTCCCTGCTCCGCATCGCAACCATCTCCCTCCTCTGGCTCAGAGACTGAGCCCATGCAGCTGGGAGGGATTCGCATCTCGACTAAGGAGAGGGAACGGAGGATCACCAACCGCCTGTGTCTCTATTGCGGAGTTGCTGGACATTTTGTTAATTCATGTCCAGTAAAAGCCAGAGCTCATCTGTAAGCGGAGGGCTACAGGTGAGCGCAACTACTCAAGTCTCTCCATCAAAATCCTGTACTACTTTGTCGGTCCATCTACGCTGGACCGGTTCGGGTGCTACATGTAGTGCCTTGATAGACTCTGGGGCTGAGGGTTGTTTCATGGACGAAGCATGGGTTCGGAAACATGACATTCCTTTCAGAGAGTTAGAGAAGCCTACGCCCATGTTCGCCTTAGATGGTAGTCATCTTCCCAGTATCAGATTTGAGACACTACCTTTAACCCTCACAGTATCTGGTAACCACAGTGAGACTATTTCTTTTTGATTTTCCGTTCACCGTTTACACCTGTTGTTTTGGGTCATCCCTGGCTAGTATGTCATAATCCTTCTATTAATTGGTCTAGTAATTCTATCCTATCCTGGAACGTTTCTTGTCATGTGAAGTGTTTAATGTCTGCCATCCCTCCCGTTTCTTCTGTCCCTACTTCTCAGGAGGAACCTAGCGATTTGACAGGAGTGCCGGAGGAATATCATGATCTGCGCACGGTCTTCAGTCGGTCCCGAGCCAACTCCCTTCCTCCTCACCGGTCGTATGATTGTAGTATTGATCTCCTTCCGGGGACCACTCCTCCTCGGGGTAGACTATACTCTCTGTCGGCTCCCGAACGTAAGGCTCTCGAGGATTATTTGTCTGTGTCTCTTGACGCCGGTACCATAGTGCCTTCTTCCTCTCCGGCCGGGGCGGGGTTCTTTTTGTTAAGAAGAAGGACGGTACTCTGCGCCCCTGCGTGGATTATCGAGGGCTGAATGACATAACGGTTAAGAATCGTTATCCGCTTCCCCTTATGTCATCAGCCTTCGAGATTCTGCAGGGAGCCAGGTGCTTTACTAAGTTGGACCTTCGTAACGCTTACCATCTCGTGCGCATCAGAGAGGGGGACGAGTGGAAAACGGCGTTTAACACTCCGTTAGGGCATTTTGAGTACCGGGTTCTGCCGTTCGGTCTCGCCAATGCGCCAGCTGTTTTTCAGGCATTAGTTAATGATGTTCTGAGAGACATGCTGAACATCTTTGTTTTTGTCTATCTTGACGATATCCTGATTTTTTCTCCGTCACTCGAGATTCATGTTCAGCACGTTCGACGTGTTCTACAGCGCCTTTTAGAGAATTGTCTCTACGTAAAGGCTGAGAAGTGCTCTTTTCATGTCTCCTCCGTTACTTTTCTCGGTTCCGTTATTTCCGCTGAAGGCATTCAGATGGATTCCGCTAAGGTCCAAGCTGTCAGTGATTGGCCCGTTCCAAGGTCACGTGTCGAGTTGCAGCGCTTTTTAGGTTTCGCTAATTTCTATCGGCGTTTCATTCGTAATTTCGGTCAAGTTGCTGCCCCTCTCACAGCTCTTACTTCTGTCAAGACGTGTTTTAAGTGGTCCGGTTCCGCCCAGGAGCTTTTGATCTTCTAAAAGAACGTTTTACGTCCGCTCCTATCCTCGTTACTCCTGACGTCACTAGACAATTCATTGTCGAGGTTGACGCTTCAGAGGTAGGCGTGGGAGCCATTCTATCCCAGCGCTTCCAGTCTGACGATAAGGTTCATCCTTGCGCTTATTTTTCTCATCGCCTGTCGCCATCTGAGCGCAACTATGATGTGGGTAACCGTGAACTGCTCGCCATCCGCTTAGCCCTAGGCGAATGGCGACAGTGGTTGGAGGGGGGCGACCGTTCCTTTTGTCGTTTGGACAGACCATAAGAACCTTGAGTACATCCGTTCTGCCAAACGACTTAATGCCCGTCAAGCTCGTTGGGCGTTGTTTTTCGCTCGTTTCGAGTTTGTGATTTCTTACCGTCCGGGTAGCAAGAACACCAAGCCTGATGCCTTATCCCGTCTGTTTAGTTCTTCTGTGGCTTCTACTGATCCCGAGGGATTCTTCCTTATGGGCGTGTTGTCGGGTTAACAGTCTGGGGAATTGAAAGACAGGTTAAGCAAGCACTCACGCACACTGCGTCTCCGCGCGCTTGTCCTAGTAACCTCCTTTTCGTTCCTGTTTCCACTCGTCTGGCTGTTCTTCAGTGGGCTCACTCTGCCAAGTTAGCTGGTCATCCCGGTGTTCGAGGCACTCTTGCGTCTATTCGCCAGCGCTTTTGGTGGCCGACTCAGGAGCGTGACACGCGCCGTTTCGTGGCTGCTTGTTCGGACTGCGCGCAGACTAAGTCGGGTAACTCTCCTCCTGCCGGTCGTCTCAGACCGCTCCCATTCCTTCTCGACCATGGTCTCACATCGCCCTAGACTTCATTACCGGTCTGCCTTTGTCTGCGGGGAAGACTGTGATTCTTACGGTTGTCGATAGGTTCTCTAAGGCGGCACATTTCATTCCCCTCGCTAAACTTCCTTCCGCTAAGGAGACGGCACAAATCATTATCGAGAATGTATTCAGAATTCATGGCCTCCCGTTAGACGCCGTTTCAGACAGAGGTCCGCAATTCACGTCACAGTTTTGGAGGGAGTTCTGTCGTTTGATTGGTGCGTCCGTCAGTCTCTCTTCCGGGTTTCATCCCCAGTCTAACAGTCAAGCAGAGAGGGCCAATCAGACGATTGGTCGCATACTACGCAGCCTTTCTTTCAGAAACCCTGCGTCTTGGGCAGAACAGCTCCCCTGGGCAGAATACGCTCACAATTCGCTTCCTTCGTCTGCTACCGGGTTATCTCCGTTTCAGAGTAGTCTGGGTTACCAGCCTCCTCTGTTCTCATCCCAGCTTGCCGAGTCCAGCGTTCCCTCCGCTCAAGCGTTTGTCCAACGTTGTGAGCGCACCTGGAGGAGGGTGAGGTCTGCACTTTGCCGTTACAGGGCACAGACTGTGAGAGCCGCCAATAAACGCAGGATTAAGAGTCCAAGGTATTGTTGCGGCCAGAGAGTGTGGCTTTCCACTCGCAACCTTCCTCTTACGACAGCTTCTCGTAAGTTGACTCCGCGGTTCATTGGTCCGTTCCGTGTCTCCCAGGTCGTCAATCCTGTCGCTGTGCGACTGCTTCTTCCGCGACATCTTCGTCGCGTCCATCCTGTCTTCCATGTCTCCTGTGTCAAGCCCTTTCTTCGCACTCCCGTTCGTCTTCCCTCCCCCTCCCGTCCTTGTCGAGAGCGCACCTATTTACAAGGTACATAAGATCATGGACATGCGTTCTCGGGACGGGGTCACCAATACTTAGTGGATTGGGAGGGTTACGGTCCTGAGGAGAGGAGTTGGGTTCCGTCTCGGGACGTGCTGGACCGTTCACTCATTGATGATTTCCTCCGTTGCCGCCAGGATTCCTCCTCGAGTGCGCCAGGAGGCGCTCGGTGAGTGGGGGTACTGTCATGTTTTGTCATTTATTATCATGTCTTGTCCCTGTGCTCCCCATTCTATTCGTTTCCTCTGCTGGTCTTATTAGGTTCTTTCCCTCTTTCTATCCCTCTCTCTCCCCTCCCTCTCTCACTCTCTCGCTCTCTCTTCTCTCTATCGTTCCGTTCCTGCTCCCAGCTGTTCCTATTCCCCTAATCATCATTTAGCCTTCCCACACCTGTTCCCGATCCTTTTCCCTGATTAGAGTCCCTATTTCTCTCCTTGTTATTCGTTTCTGCCCTGTCGGTTCCTTGTCTAGAATTCACCGTGCTGTGTTTGTGTATCGCCCTGTCGTGTCGTGTTTTCCTCAGATGCTGCGTGGTGAGCAGGTGTCTGAGTCTGTCTGGTTCAAGTGCCTTCCCGAGGCAACCTGTTGTTCACCTGCTGTTCAAGATCGAGTCTCCAGTTTGTCCTCGTCATTTCGAGTGAAAGTTGTGTTTTTTTGATTGTATTTACTTTACTGGATTAAAGACTCTGTTTTCGCCAAGTCGCTTTTGGGTCCTCTTTCACCAGCATGACACTTGTTTCTGGAAAGGTGGATTTTTAGAAGTAGAAGCTCGAATTGTTTGGGCACAGACCTGGATAGTATGACAGAACTTTGCAGGCTATCTCTGCTATCTCTGCATTAGGATTGCATTAGTAGAATAAGAGTGTGGCAAAAGACTAAAAGAGCTGGTCGTCTAGTGCGTTCGGAACAGTAAGTAAAAGGAGCAGGTTTCTGGGTGAGGAATAATAGATTCAAGGCTTAATGTACAGACAAGGGAATGGTAGGATGTGAGTACAGTGGAGGTAAGCCAAGGCATTGAGTGACGATGAGAGAGGTTTTGTCTCTAGAGGTACCATTTAAGCCAGGTGCGGTCACCGCAAGTGTGGGGGGTGGTAAAAAGGGCTAGCTTATCTATATTGAGCAGGGATGGAGGCTCTACAGGGAAATAACTCAAAAGTTACTAACCAAAACAACAACAGACAAGGCATATTGACATTAGGGAGAGGCATGTGTAGCTGAGTGATCATAGGGTCCAGTGAGTAGCTTGGCCAGCTGAAGGCACGACGATTGAGACAGCTATCAGGCCAGGGTTAGCAGGCTAGCAGATGGGCCTCAGGGGGACGTTGCAATGGTAGAGCCGGTTGAAACCCCCTCGGATGGTTATGTCGGCAGACCAGTCGTGATGGATCGGCGAGGCTCCGTGTTGGCAGCAAAGGGTCCAGGCCAATTCACTCCAGACCTGACTGCCCTCGACCAGCACAAAAACATCCTGTGGCGGACTGCAATAGCATCGAACAGTCCCCGCGATATGCAACTGTTCAGGGAAGTCAGGAACCAATACACGCAGTCAGTCAGGAAAGCTAAGGCCAGCTTCTTCAGGCAGAAGTTTGCATCCTGTAGCTCCAACTCCAAAAGTTCTGGGACACTGTGAAGTCCATGGAGAACAAGAGCACCTCGTCCCAGCTGCCCACTGCACTGAGGCTAGGGAACACGGTCACCACCGACAAATCCATGATTATCGAAAACTTCAACAAGCATTTCTCAACGGCTGGCCATGCCTTCCGCCTGGCTACTCCTACCTCGGCCAACAGCCCCGGCCCCCCTGCAGCTCCTCGCCCAAGCCTCTCCAGGTTCTCCTTTACCCAAATCCAGATAGCAGATGTTCTGAAAGAGCTGCAAAACCTGGACCCGTATAAATCAGCTGGGCTTGACAATCTGGACCCTCTTTTTCTGAAACTATCTGCCGCCATTGTCGCAACCCCTATTACCAGCCTGTTCAACCTCTCTTTCATATCGTCTGAGATCCCCAAGGACTGGAAAGCTGCCGCAGTCATCCCCCTCTTCAAAGGGGGTGACACCCTGGACCCAAACTGTTACAGACCTATATCCATCCTGCCCTGCCTATCTAAGGTCTTCGAAAGCCAAGTCAACAAACAGGTGACTGACCATCTCGAATCCCACCGTACCTTCTCCTCTATGCAATCCGGTTTCCGAGCCAGTCACGGGTGCACCTCAGCCACACTCAAGGTACTAAACGACATCATAACCGCCATCGATAAAAGACAGTACTGTGCAGCCGTCTTCATCGACCTTGCCAAGGCTTTCGACTCTGTCAATCACCATATTCTTATCGGCAGACTCAGTAGCCTCGGTTTTTCGGATGACTGCCTTGCCTGGTTCACCAATTACTTTGCAGACAGAGTTCAGTGTGTCAAATCGGAGGGCATGTTGTCCGGTCCTCTGGCAGTCTCTATGGGGGTGCCACAGGGTTCAATTCTCGGGCCGACTCTTTTCTCTGTATATATCAATGATGTTGCTCTTGCTGCGGGCGATTCCCTGATCCACCTCTACGCAGACGACACCATTGTATACACTTTCGGCCCGTCATTGGACACTGTGCTATCTAACCTCCAATCGAGCTTCAATGCCATACAACACTCCTTCCGTGGCCTCCAACTGCTCTTAAATGCTAGTAAAACCAAATGCATGCTTTTCAACCGATCGCTGCCTGCACCCGCATGCCCGACTAGCATCACCACACTGGATGGCTCCGACCTTGAATATGTGGACACCTATAAGTACCTAGGTGTCTGGCTAGACTGCAAACTCTCCTTCCAGACCCATATCAAACATCTCCAATCGAAAATCAAATTAAGAATCGGCTTTCTATT